>NC_086354.1:538838-563838 GCF_036324505.1 Eleginops maclovinus | reverse complement strand
CGCCAAGGCCATCGCAGCGGAGCAGAGGGGCTCCGACATGATGACAGATGGTGTGGAGGGGTAAGAGAGCAGCCTTTTATTCTTCCATCTCTGTGATTTGTCCCATTTTAACAACTGCTTGCTTATTACCAGTTTCCTATACTTAATGACTTTAAAATATAACACTTTTATAGTGATTTGAATGATTTTACGTTAAACCTTTGCCTTAATATTGATTTATATCTCCTGTCTCTACAGTGAGGACGAGGACCCTGAGTACAAGCCCCTGCGTATGCCTTTTAAAGACGACATGGACGACTTCACCAACTCTCCTCTGGATGACACTGTGGAAGGGGACGCAGAAGGTAAGCTACGAGGACACCCAGGGACGGGGAGGGTAAAAGCGCTTCTTGTAGCCGAATCATTTAAGCTCTATAAGCAGTTTAGAAGGTTCTTGAGGAAGGCAAAATGTGACATCTTTTTTTCACACCGTCCCAAACTGCCCTGTTGAACCATGCAACAGCTCTGACCCATTCACACCCTCAGTGTTAAAGAAAGAACTTGTGGAACAAAGACGTTGTTTTGTATGCCCTTCATTCATAGCTCTAATAAAAAAAAATATATCGGCTCTTTGCTGCACGCTTGATGATAAAGCCTCAAATGTAGAAGTGATGGACTAACATCGATGACCTCTCTCCCACCAAACCAGTTCCTGTTAAGGCGCCGAGCTTTTCTGCTCACAAACCGCTTCTTCTTTTAAGCCCAAGATTCGATTCTCTTGTTGCTTTTAATCATACGAAGCCAGATCACATTAAAGAACGACTTCCCCGACGTTATACTGCTTCCCAGAGTTTTATTTTCCATTGTTTATTAATGTGGTTCAGCGGCATTTACCGCCCGCTGCAGCGCTGCTCGTCCACCTCCGGTTAGTCTGCTGTTAACTCACTATCTGTCTCACAGCAGCTGATCATACCCCCCCTCAGTGGATGTGTTTCAGTCTGGATGCTGTTTGGCATCACAACGGCTCCTGACTGGCTGTCTGCTCTCTTCTTTCCTGCAGTGAAATCAGGTGAAAATGGTCAAACTGCTCTGGGCGGACCTTCGGGCTCCAATGCGCAACTCTATTGGCCGGCCGCCTCGGCTCTGACTGCCCGTCTGCGCCGCCTCATCACGGCCTACCAGCGCTCAAACCGCAGGGAGCAGCTCCGCCAGGAGGCCCTCAACCGGCCCGACGGGCGCAAGCGACGACGCAGGGACTTCCTGCCTGCCATCGGCATGGTTACCGACACAGGAGGAGGAGGGTCAGCCTATATCCAAGATGGAGCGGGGGTGTTCATGACGGAAGGAAGTGCCTACTTTGCCAAAGGTGGGCAGTTCATGGCAGAGGCGTCCCCGGTGATGACCGCCAGCTCCCTGCTTCCTGACGGAGCCATGTACTACAAGGAGAGGAGACAGAGGTAGGCTCATTCCATGGGGCTCGGACCGGAGTGGTGTTAAAGAACTGTAACAACAAAACATATTCCTTTCTGTCGTGAACCTTTGCTCACTCATGTTGTCTCCGTCAGATGGACTCGCCGTGAGGAGGCAGATTTCTACCGTGTGGTGTCCACCTTCGGGGTCGTCTTAGACACTCAGCGGCAGAAGTTCGACTGGGCCCAGTTCAGGGCCTTCGCTCGACTGGACAAGAAAACAGATGATAGCTTGGAGAAATATTACTACTCGTTCATTGCCATGTGTAAGCGGGTCTGCAGAATGCAGAACAAGAGTGAAGCACGTAAGTTACTGTGGAAGAACCGAATGTCTCCCCCTCTGAATAAAGTGGCGTGGTGGTGATTGGTTTGTTTGAGTGCTGGGGGAAATTGTCTAACATTTGGATTTGTATTTACCTCCTCAGAACTCCCAGACCCCACCCTGATCATTGACCCGATCACAGAGGAGCGTGCCTCCCGCACACTGTACCGCATCGAGCTGCTGCGGCGCATCCGGGAGCAGGTCCTCCCCCACCCGCTGCTCTCTGAGCGCCTCAAGCTCTGCCAGCCCTCCCCTGACCTCCCGGAGTGGTGGGAGTGCGGCCGCCATGACCACGACCTCATCCTGGGGGCCTCTAAGCACGGAGTCAGCCGCACAGATTATCATATATTAAACGACCCCACCTTGGCCTTCCTGGATGCTCACCAGCGTTCCACCTGCCAGAGAGGGGGAGTCAAGGGAGAGACCACCAAAGCGGGGATGGGAGCACCGGACACCACTGCACCCCTCTTCACCTCTGCAGAGCTTGCCAGCGCCGCAGTAGCTGCCACCATCGCTATTAATGCAGCTGAGGAGGAGGAAGGGAAGGAGGAGGAAAAGACGGAGGTGAAGATGGAAACGGAGCAAGGAGACGCTAACGACATTCCCTGTGCTCAGACTGAGACTCCTGAGGAGCAGAAGGAAAGCGAAGGGAAAGATGACACTGCTGCGTCGCCGAAAAATGAGGTGAAGAAAGAGGAGGATGAGGCCCAGCCGAAAGTAGAACAAGAGGAGCCGAGTGGAGAGGGAGAGAAGAATTTGAAACCAGCGGACCAGGAAGAAGAGGAGGTACCAGAGGAGAAGAGTCTAATTGCCGCTGCCTCTCCCACAGCTAAGCTCACACAGCACCCCCTCACCTTTCCTAAAGCACAACCTAACAACAAGCCTGCAGAGAAGGAGAGGGAGGTGAACCCAGAGTCTCCTAAATCTCCAAAGTCAGCTGACACAGAGAAAAGCCCAGAGGAGGAGGAGGAGGACGAAGAGAGGATGGATGAAGATGACAAATCAGAGAAATCCTCTCAGGCTGAAGGTACTGGAACATTTATTTCTCTGACATTAGCTGGAGGAGTGAGCCATTGATCTCATTCTCACACTTCCTCTCCTGTACTCTTGTTTATGATCATCCCATCGGGGTTTGTTGTTACCAAAAATGGATTTGAGCCCCTTCGTGTGTTTTGGAAATGCTTTTTAAAATTTAGAGTGGCAGCCTAACTTTCCCTCTCTCCACACAGCGAGCGCCACATCAGAACAGAAGAACTTTGACGAGGAGAGTATCGCCTCTCTGAGCACCTCGGCCCAAAACGAAACCAGAGACAGCTTCTGCCCCGACGACCTGCCGGAGACCACGGCGCTGCACCCCTTACAGGAGCGTGCCTATGCCTTCTCATTCTGGCCCAAGGTGAGTAATACTGAACTAACAAATAAAGAACAGTCTGATAAAAGCTGCATGCTTCTCATAGTTTTCATTTGCTCAGTCCAGTTGTTTCCTCTTTGCTGTTGCATGAATGGCTGCTCAGCTCCTGTTAGTGAAATCAAACAGAGCGTGCACATGTTTCACATCACACACAGCGTTATGGATTAGTGAACTCAGTCATGAACAATTCTGAGGGAGATTTTCTGCTATTTTATAGACTGAAACATTCAGAAGCAGATTGGTCCATTATGGAAACAGGAATGATTATTCCCTCTGAGGGTTTAATGTGGAACATCAACACTCACTGAACAGTCTTCAAGAGACTTGCTTAACAGTGATTGTAAATATGGCAATATTGAAGCGACTGGCATTAGATTAAATGATATAAGTGCAATATAAGCCTATAGTATTACAGCACTATGCAGTAAACCCTCCATTGTCTGGATATCAGAACTCCGTATAAGCCGCTACGAACAAGCAGCGAGGACTGTTCAGCTTCAGTCAGACGATGACTGCATGAGTTTGTTAGTATCCAGAACTAATGAATGATTTTAAGACTGTCACTTCATAACCAAAACGCAGCTCTAATCAGCCCTCTTCTCCCCCCCCCAGGACCGACTGATGATCAACAGGATGGATAACATCTGTGAGGCCGTCCTGAAGGGCAAGTGGCCTGTCAACAGACGCCACATCTTCGACTTCCCCGGCAACCTGTTGCCAGGGCACGGCTCCACGCTCCCCACAGTGGCCGTAGCCACAGTGACCGAGAGCCCGCTGCAGAGGCGGAGCCTCGCCGAGCTTACCATGGCCGGCATCCAAACACCTTACAGCGGCAGTGAGGACAAAACCCTGTCCCCACAGTTTCATGTGAGCGTTATTACCAATCAACTAGTTAATTTAAGGTTGATAACATTGCCTTATTGATCCCAATTTAGGTTTTTCTTTTATACATGTTAAATCATAGCATTGCACATAATAAGAGAAAGGGAAAAAAGCTGAAAATATACAAACACAAAATAGAATTAAAACAGAAGTAAAATATATTACATGTTGAAATATATACACCATCTGTTACAGATAAAGTGTGATGTAATAACATATTCAATGAAATCTAAAGTTTGAAGATGAGTTAGGAACTGAAACCTGATGCAGGGCTATCCTGATCATGCTAGTTGCTCCCAGTACTGTGACTAGCTCCTGCTGTCAGACAGATGACGTGTAACTGTCCCCCGATGTTACAGGAGGACGCTCTGCCTCGCCAGAGGAGGAGGAGGAGGAGGAAGATCGAGATCGAGGCGGAGAGAGCCGCTAAGAGACGTAACCTGATGGAAATGGTGGCTCAGCTGAGAGAGAGCCACTCTGCCACCGACACCCAGAGCCAGGCCATAGACCTCACCAAGGTGCTGCAGCACACCCCCACAGCCACACATTCATTCATATCCTCATGCAGAGCTGCAGAGAACTAATACTGATGTGATGTCTTGTTCAGGGTATGCACCATCATCATAAGGCTGCTCCCTCATTGGCCGGCTTTCCCAGCGCCCTAGTGACAAGCCCCTCCCTCAAAGCCCAGATGGCGTTGCTGCAGCAAGCCCCGCCCTCTGCCCACAGAGCCAATGGTTCACTGGAGGCTGACCTGCCAATCATGAGGAGGAGGCGGGGCCGCAGGAAAAATGTGGAAGGCCTGGAGATGCTGTTCATGGGCAACAAGAGAGCAGGAGGGGTACGCAGTGTTCAGCAACCGGACAGGTTCAGTGTTAGGCAACAGTGTGTGAATGTTCCCTCTCCTCCGCTCTGTCAGGATGATGGTGATGGGACCAAGGTTTCAGGTGTGGAGGGAGTTCAGGATGCTGTCCGTGCCCACAGATCCCTCCCTGTCCCAGAGCAGAGCCCCAGTGCCAGGTCTCTGGCCTCCGGCAGTATGGAGGAGGAAGAGGCTGCCGTTTCCAACAAAGAGCTGGGGGAGTGGCTGAGGCAGCACCCCACCTACACCATGGACATGGCAGCTTTTACACCAGTACGGCCCCTCGTTACATTTCTCAGTGTTCAGCTTAAACCCTCTGTCAGTGGGAACAGCAGCCTCATATCTGTGCTCTAGTTGCTTGTCTCTTAGCCTCTATTATTCTCACTGTGGTGTTTTTGTCTTCCCACAACAGAAGAGCGAGGATGTGCTGCTCTCTCAGTTCTCTAAGCCCAAGCAGAAACGTCATCGCTGTCGAAACCCAAACAAGATCGACATCAACACCCTGACTGGAGAGGAGAGGGTGCCTGTGGTGAACAGACGCAACGGACGCAAGGTGCCAATACCCCCCCCCACACACACAAACACACACACTGCACTGAACGCACCCCTCACTCTGCACCGCACACACCCCCTACACTGCACTGAACACACCCCACACTCTGCACCGAAGACTCCCCCCCCTCACTGCACTGAACACCAGAGCACCACAGCCTACATGTCCAAACTAAAGTGATTTTCCAAAACAAACTCATTTCCTATTCCTCTTCCTCAGATGGGCGGAGCCATGGCTCCACCAATGAAGGAGCTTCCCCGTTGGTTACTGGAGAACCCAGAGTATTCCATTGCCCCTGACTGGACCGACATCGTGAAACAGTCGGTTAGTAAGAGATCAACCCTGTCAGCAGTGACTCCTCAGTCTCTGCTTCCTGCTGGCCTCCCAGCTTCCTCCCTTTCTATGGGAGTAGTTTGTTTTCTGACCTGAGGTCCTCCTCCCTACAGGGTTTCCTCCCAGACGCCATGTTTGACCGTCTCCTGACCGGCCCTGTAGTCAGAGAGGAGGGCGTCCGTCGTCGAGGACGAAGACCGAAATCTGAGATCGCCAAGGCAACCGCCGCCGCGCAGGCTTCAGCAGCAGCTCAGGCTGCACAGGCTTCTCTGGTGTCTGCTGCTTCATCTGCAGGTACACACACACACACACACACACACACACACACACACACACACACAGTAACCCCCCTGTCATCTATGATCACACACTCTGTTAGAGTACTTGAGAGCAGTAAAGATTCTAAGGCTTTGTTGTCCTCTGCACAGAGCTGCACTGTAGATATGCAATGAACAGCTCAAGTCCCAGGCTCCTCAACGATGCAACAAAATATATATGATATAAAACAAATGAAAACTAAGACCAGTGCAACAGTAAACTGTTTGCTAGTAAAATAATCAGCTGACTGTTGCAGCGACAGTTGTAGTGACCAATTAATGCAGGAGGCAATGTACATGTCTAATGTTCTGAAGGGTTGTAGAACCTCATCTGAAAGTGTGTGTGTGTGTGTGTGTGTGTGTGTGTGTGTGTGTGTGTGTGTGTGTGTGTGTGTGTGTGTGTCTGTGTGTGTAGGAGGCATCAACCCTCTGCTGCTGAGCAGTCTGTTTGGGGGGATGGACCTGTCCTCCCTGCAGAGCCTGCAGTCTCTTCAGCTGGCTGCCGGGCTGATGGCCTTCCCCCACCCCTCCGACCCCAAGCAGGCGGCTGCCAGCGCCGCCGCCTCCATGCTGCCCCTCATGCTGCCCGGGATGGGGGGCCTGCCCAACATGGCCGCCCTCCCCAACATGTTCGGCCTGGGCGGGCTGTTTGGCGGGAACCTGGCCACAGTGGCAGCTGCCACTGCTGCATCCAGCCCCCTCGCTGCTACATCCCAGAACCGCAACGGAACCGGGGAGGGGGACAGTGATGAGGCGGGTCCCATGAACAGCAGGAGAGACGGAGAGGACAAAGAAGATCGGGAAGAGGATGAGAAGGCAATGGAAGAGGCTGACGGTGAGAGAGTCTCAAAGAAGGAGAGGAGGAGGAAGCGGGAGCAGACAGGAAGTGCTGCTCAGACCCCTGCTGCTGAGTCAGAGTCCTCCATCAACGGGGACGCCGCCGCCCTGTTGGCTGCAGCCGGCATGTCAGCCAACTCTCTGGCCTTCAACCCCTTCCTGCTGTCCACCATGGCCCCCGGCCTGCTCTACCCCTCCATGTTCCTGCCTCCAGGCTTGGGGGGGCTCAGCCTACCCGGTTTCCCCTCCGCCTCCACCCTGGCCGAGTTGCAGAGCGCCATGGCCGGAGCTCTAGGGGGCAACGCCTTGACCACAACCTCCCCCAGAGACCAGGATAGGAAGGAGGGGCTTAAAGCTACAGTGGAGGAGGAGGAGGAGAGGAAGAGGAGAGCAGAGGAGGAGCAAGAAGAGGAGGAGGAGGAGGTGGGGGGAGACAGTGACTTGGCTGAGGAAAAAGACGGGGAGGAGGAGGAGGAGCTGAGAGGAGAAGATTCGGCGCTGGAAGATGTAGGGGTGGGGGAGGAGGAGGAGGAGGAGGAGGAGGGAGAGGCAGGAGCGTCTCCACTGAAGGACAACAGTGACTGAATAACACAGTGACACCCCCCCCCCCCCCCCCCCCCATGTTTACACGCCTCCACCAGAAATATCCAAACTATTATGAATCCTGTTTTTTCCTTTTACATTGTTGTTGATGATTTCTCACTGTTATTATTTTGACCGGGGGTGACTATGCGTCAGAGAGCGGGGGGTGGGGGGGTGTGTGTGTGTCTTAAGTTAAACCTCTCTGATGGATGGCTGGGGAAGTCCTCTTCTCTTGGCCCTCACAGGACTCCAGGTTCCAGCAGTGAGTATTGCTGCTGCTTCAGCTCTCTGACTTCACTTTTTGTTTTGCTTCCCTTCGCCTCAACTGTTTATTTGTTGTCAGCAGCAACGCTACTCAAAAAACGGCATTACGTCTGACTGACAACGCTGCTTCGAGAGGAATTGTGGGTAATGGAATTGGAAGTGTTCTGTTTCAGAGCAGCATTTAAAGTTCTCACATATCGGACCAGCTAGACTCTGACGGAGAGAAACCAGACTGGCCTCAACTGTCTCACACACTGACATACTTGCTGATCATAAGCCGCACACACACACACACACACACACACACATTCACACGCACACACTACCCCCCCAAGCTGTTTTCCTCTGATTGTGTGTGTGTGCTTCACACTGAACCGATACTGTTAACTGTCCCACACTGTCAGTCTGAGTCTTTCCACGCCGCTCCTCTTCCTGTCTCTCTGTGGGAGGCGGCCACACGAGGACTCTGTGAATGGACCGGGGGCGGCGCCCTGCGCAGGGATGTGATGTTTCAGGTTTCTTCTTTAAGGGGGCACATGAGATGGTTGAATTCTCCCGGTCGCTGCCACATTAAAACCTCTTTGTTTTAGATTTTCTTTCCCTTCATTTCCCGGTAGATTCAGACCAAGTGCTGCTCCCTAGTGACCTTGTCTTCTCTTCGAGACTTTCTGTAGTCACACACACTGACACCAGACCTGGCCGTACAGGACTGAGACATTTTCCACAGACCTGGAGATCCACACGTTTCTTTATGAAGTTGAGCTCAGTTTAAATACTTTATAAGTGCAGAAGGTGCTTGATTTGTTTCCATTTCCCCAAGGCCAGTTCAAGTGTCTGAGATAAATCAAGCAGCGCCAGTGGTTCACATATTTGAAGATGCATTCAAACACACTGTGGTCATCTGAACATTTGCTCTCACAGCCAGCCCAGCAGACGGACAGGAAGAGCCCGGGTCCACTTCCTGTTCTGTCTAATGCTGAGACAGCAATAACCAAGGCAGCTTTTGAATGTTCCAACATCACTCTCCACACACACACACACACACACACACACACACACACACACACACACACACACACACACACACACTATATGAATAACCACAAGTGTCGTATGAATAGAAAAACTAAACTGTAAATGATGACAAATACGTACTGCAATCATTTTGTCTCACTCTGTTCCTGTTGATGCACTGGTGTTAAAGAGTAAAATAATCAGGTACCTTTATTACTTAGCTACTTTTCTTGAAAATGGACTTTTTGTTACTTTTAGCCAGCAAGCTGAAGAGCATTACCTCAAAATTCGTATCTAGCCTTGAAGTTTACAGACATACCATGTAAATGTTTTTTTCTCTTTTTTGGTGTTTGTCTTTTTGTTTTTTTGTTTTTTTGGAGACATCATGTATGATGAATTGTAGCTATGATGCTTTTAATAAAAGTCAATCATGATATTCGCCTAGGAAACCAAACCTCTGTGTGATGTTCATTGTTTGGTTCACTCGTAACCCTTTGCTGCCGACACGCACACACTAGATATACAGTATGGTACAGTACTACATGTACCACCCTGGGGACAGCAACCTTTACCATCTGCCCCCTTTCCAACAAAATAAAATGTTTCTAGAGCGGCAAAGCATATTTCATAATGCCAATAAAAATGTTCTCCATGGTTATACTAAAAATACAAAAGCTAGTTTGTTTCACCTGTGAATTTATAGATCAATAATACATTTGTCTTTAAAGTGTATTGCTATTTTACCTGCTATAAGAAGCAGCCAGTGCTGTGCTTGTTCTGGAAACTTCTTTCAAGATTACATTTGTTGGGTGGTTTGCATATATATATATATATATATATATATCAAGCACAAAGTTAAGCCAGCAATGTTCAGTCTTGCAGATTATTTTTTCAGTGTCACAATATTCTTAAAGGTAAAAGTCACTGCGAACAAAGGAAATTGGCTGCTTTTTATTTATGTGTGTGTGTGAGAGAGACTATTAATAAAGCTGGAAACATAACCTTAAAATAAAGTCCCTTAACTAAGTGTTTCTTACCAACCCATCCTGTGTCTGAGCGCTGACTGGACATATCCATTTCCTACAATATAAGAAGCCCCTGAACCTTACTTCATATCCTGTGGTGCTGTACATGGACAGAAATTTGGCCCTGACCAGCCCACAACCATCAAACAAAAAACCAATCCTCCCCAAAGGGAATGCTTACTATCAGTGCACACAAAACTACCAACACACACAAGGGTTCACTTCACCTACTTCCTCCACCAGAGAAATTATTTCGATTTGAATCCTATTTCTACAAACATTCAGGGACTAGGGTGATAAAAAACATACATGTACCTGAACAGGCTGAAGGAAAAAATATTGATTTGTGTCAGCCCAAAAGGCACGTCGGCCCACTGGGAAACTGCCCGGTATGCCAGAGGTCCAGCCCTGCAGTGGTGGAATGTTACTAAATACATTTACTCAAGTACTATTTTGTCATACTATACTTCACTTAAGTATTTCCATTATTGTTAGCCACTTTGTAAATCTGCTCCACTACATTTTGGAGGACAATTGTGTACTTAACATTACATTCTACTACATTTATTGAACACTCACAGGTGCTGGCTACTTCTTACCTTTAAAAACACATGACAGATTTTATACATCATATCATCATCACTGTACTCGAATCTAAAATTGGCAAAACATTGACGTTGTACAACATTTAAAAGCACTTACCTTTATTTCTAAGTGATTAAAATACAAACATATTATTTTATTTTATAATATAATACTTTCAACAGATTTATTGTGTATATTGAGTACTTTGACTTTTGAAACTTCGAGTAAATTTACCAGTATTTCTACTCGTACTTCAGTAAAGGATCTGAGTACTTCTTGCACCTCTGACTGTATATCATGGTGTGCAGCGTCTCCTCTGCAGCATTGGGAGCCACCAGCTGTCCAGCAGAGGGATAACAGACTCAGCTCTTAGCGGAGTTTGATGCTGCCACTGAAGATCCCTTTCATTCATTAAGCTGAGGACAGTCTACTTAAACCAAACAGGCTTTAACAGCCATTTATGAACAAGCTACAATAGCAAATCCCTCACATTTGGGAAGCTGGAATCCCAAATGTTTAGTTTTAACTTTAAAATCGAGAGTTTAACATGTCTTCAATTAGAGGGGAAATAAGAAAACATTCTGTGCGTGGGTCTGTCTGTCGGGGGGTGTGTGTGTGTTCACTCTAGCCAGCCGTCAGAGAATGGCCTCTCTCCCACTGGAGCTGCTGACAAAACACAAACTGACAGGCAGACCCTGATGTGTGTGTGTGTGTGTGTGTGTGTGTGTGTGTGTGTGTGTGTGTGTGTGTGTGTGTGTGTGTGTGTGTGTGTGTGTGTGTGTGTGTGTGTGTGTGTGTGTGTGTGTGTGTGTGTGTGTGTGTGTGTGTGTGTGTGTGTGTGTGTGTGTGTGTGTGTGTGTGTGTGTGTGTGTGTGTGTGTGTGTGTGTGTGTGACACATTTTGGCTGTGCTTTTCTTGTTCCACAACAACCAGCTTGAGAGAATAGGGTTGCACATTGAATCAAAAATGTTGCTAAAATCTCAGTGTAATATGGACGTTATAAATCCCAACATTTGTGAAAGGCTAAACCTGTGAATAAATAATGGCTGAGCTGCAGAGATATGGTAAAGATCCTCGTAAAAAAACACCATGAATATTCTGTGAATGCATTGTCATTTCTTTAGATATCAAATAATACGTTTTATTCACTATAAATATTGGCAGTGCCGGCCCGAGCCTTTAGGGGGTGGTTGCAATATTCGAACACTGGGCGGAGAGCTGAACATTGAGCTTTGATAAGAGGGTTGGACTTAGCCGTGGCAAACTGCTGAAGACACGCCCATATGCAGCTTTCAAGGTCAATGCCCCGTCCTTCAAAGTTCACGTAGAAGGACGACATTTGGTAAGCGCATGTAGCATGGTGAGACGTACAGAAAAGGGAGTCTGACATTTGAATTTAATGTTTGTTTTTCTCCTACACATTCAGTTTGACATTACATTTGGTTAGGATCATCTAAAGGCTTTGACGATGAAAAGTTATTCAAATCTTGAGTCTTCATGCAACGACCTTGCCGTGGCGTGGTAGCCATTATGGGATGTTTTTTATTGGTGACACTTTACCCCGTCCCCACAATTTAACCCA
Organism: Eleginops maclovinus; assembly: GCF_036324505.1. Classification (NCBI taxonomy): domain Eukaryota; kingdom Metazoa; phylum Chordata; class Actinopteri; order Perciformes; family Eleginopidae; genus Eleginops; species Eleginops maclovinus. Next base: position 551,821 of record NC_086354.1, on the reverse strand, counting down.
GCGACTCACTTCAGCCATGTTTCACAGACGCTTGCTGCAGGTTTCCCTCGGCTAAGCATGGGCACAGACGCGGCGACCGGCGACCTGCCACTAACCAAAAATTGCGTGGCGGTGTGAGGGCTTGCAGTTTTTATTTAGATTTGTCATCAAGGAACCATGTCATGTGACGAAGAAAGACCAGTCACGAGCGGTAGATGTCTTTCCTTTCTTCTGTAAATATCCATCTGCAGCAAATATGAGGGAAAATGTATCATTTTAATTCAGGACTGTACCACAGAAAACCTTTTTGTTGGTTGCCTAGTCTTTTGACGGCAACCAGCGTCTGATAGACAGGCTGCATGTTGACGTACGTCATGTGAAATGCACGACAGGATGGAGAACATCGTGTATCTTTAGAATAAACTTGTATCTGTAGCTTTATTAGTTAGCTTGATAGCACCTTTAAACAGAGACTAAACTGAGTGGAAGTCAATAGAATGTCCCCACAAGGATAGTAAAACAAAGATGGGCGTGTGATCCAGGGTGTGTTTACTCTAGCAGACATAGAGAAGTGAAGTGTGTGTGTGTGTGTGTGTGTGTGTGTGTGTGTGTGTGTGTGTGTGTGTGTGTGTGTCTGAGATTGTGTGAGTGTGTGTTTGTGTGAGTGTGTGTGACTGACGTCTGGCCTAATCGCGCTGCTGGAGGAAGTGGGACGTGAAATCCACCAGCCGCCCCATAGCACACATACACACACACATACATGCACACATACATGCACACACACACACACACACACACACACACACACACACACACACACACACACACACACACACACACACACACACACACACACACACACACACACACACACACACACACACACACACACACACACACACACTGAAACACAGACGCAGCATGTAGTCTTGCCTTCTACCGTAATTTCTCCTTCAAGGAATGAAACGAACGTATTATTTTCCAGACCTTTGCCGGTGTATTGAAGGTCCTTTCTAGAGATAACCAGTCCAGATATTTTATAAAAGTGATCTCAGTGACAAGTCATTCTCATTGCTGTGTCTACATGAGTTCCTTATAATATTTCTGATGCTGTGGTGAAATAATGTGATTTATGTGGAATGGACTTACACAGTTGTTTACAAGCGTGAATCGGATAAGTCAAAGGCACTGTCCGTCAGTGTTTGCTGAACACACTGGGAATGCTTCTTGAATGGTTTAATGAATGATCTTAGTATGCAGATGATGTGTGTGACAGTGATATGTGGGGACAAAGCCGGCTTCTGTGTGTGGGGCCCTTCAGTTGGGGCCGCTCTGCTGGCATCTCTTCACTGCACTCTGCCAGAGAGCTGGGAGCGGATCTGCTCAGATTACCCAGCTTATTGTTCAACATACTGTACGCTTTGTCTATGATTATCCATCCATCTTCAAATCTACATCTGAAAAATACACAACTCCAGCTTTACACTGAAATCCTCAGGCTACTTCGGCTAGCAGAAACTTCCCATAACGTTTTAGTTGCACAATTGGAAATGTTGGAGCCAATACAAGAGCCCCCACCTTCTGAAATGCCCAATATAATAAATTACATTTTTACTTAACAGTTTGCACAGAATACGACACAATCTGCAAAAAAGAAAAGCCCACAGTTAAAAAAAACCTTGACATTTTTTGTAAATTAGACAAAACAGCAGCGTGTGATTGAGGGTGTGGCTACCTTGTGATTGACATGTGTTCATGAAGGTGTATAGAAACATTTATGACTTTTAAAAAGCTTTTGTTTTGGGTTCAGCTTCACCTCGCCCTGTTGTGTCACTTTCTGTTCTACAGGGAAAAAAAAGATGGCAGCAGCGGAAACACCAAACTCGAAGCATCAAAACGGTGCACTGAAACACAGTGAGTGCTACTCGAATGGTAAAGCACCAGAGGGATTCTTTGACCCAAAATACAACAGTTATTCAATCTATACAGAGACAATAAGCAAGAGGTGAAATATACAACCTTTGGAGTAATTCTACAGCAACAAATGGACATAAACTAAATAAAGTAAAATATCATAAATTAAATATGCCTTGACAGCCGGTCTCCCTCTTCCTCTCACCCTTTCATCTCTGTTACTCTACAGTGTGTGTGTGTGTGTGTGTGTGTGTGTGTGTGTGTGTGTGTGTGTGTGTGTGTGTGTGTGTGTGTGTGTGTGTGTGTGTGTGTGTGTGTGTGTGTGTGTGTGTGTGTGTGTGTGTGTGTGTGTGTGTCCAGATGAATATCTCTCCACTCGGTGGATGTGTCACTTCCTGCTCACTGCGGTTGTCATGGAGAGGCCAGGGCTCCAGCGATAAAGAGCCATCTGCCGTCAGCATGACCACCTACAGCCCAGCCGCTGTCACGGCAACCCTGATTGATGGCCCCAGGAGAGAGAGAGGGGGAGAGAGGGAGAGAAGGGAGAGGGAGAGAGAGAGGTCCAGATGTCCTCCTGTTTGCGCCGAGATTTTAGGTCTCTCTCTGTTTCCATGGGAGACAAATAGTAAAAACCTGACATCAAGAGCCAGTGTATCAATTGGCCCCACACACACACGCACACACACACACACACACACACACACACACACACACACACATGGCATCCATTGAACCTCACTTCCTGCTCCGGCTGCTATGTTTCGGACATGAGAGTTTGGAAGCACAAATAAACTCTGTCTTCATCTCCTCAGATGTTTCTAGATGATCTGTTTGTTACACTGTATCTGAGGTTCAGCTCATATGTGACACCATTAAATAAAGATCAGCTGTTTGATGGCAGGTGCCAAGCCTGTGTTGTTGTTGTTCCTGCTGTTCACCACTGCAGGTGGATGAAGGGAATAATAGCTCACGTTTAGAGGCCCGGCTTTATTTTTAAGGTTGTTTTAATGATGAGTGGACAATTCTGACCGTAGGACAATTCTGAAAAACTCTGGATTATATACAATGAAACCATTTTTTTATGATTTCTTACCAAGATTTTATCATTACCATGGCTCGCTGGCTAATGCTAATGGTAAACACGTTTCACCACGATATATGAATGTTACACAGCTCTCTTTATTTTCACATTGGACCTAAATTGTGTCTCGCAGAGAGTGTAAAGGGAAGATTTCTAATAGCTCTCGTCAGGTGTGGACAGCCATTACTAACTGCCAAAACACCAGAGAATACTGGACTGACAACAACTGACAGGGACATGGCTCAAGGCGGGACGCCTAGTTGGCTCTGTTCCTGCTTCGAAAGATGAATTGTTCGTTTCTCTGCTGATTAAAATCCCTAAATGTAGCTTTAACATAAACTGTCTAATGTCCGGTTTATAAAGTAAACCCAAAGCAAATCTTCCGCAGCATGAATACATGTCAAGGTTATGTGAAGATCGTGTGATAAATTAGCTTGTCTAGTGTTAGCATGCTATCGCTGCTAAGGACCAGCGAACAAAAAGTGCAGCTGAGGCTGATCCAATGTCATTCGTTTTCCAGGTATTTGATCATAAGCCAAGGTAATGAACAAATTAAAATTGTTACTGGATGATGGAGCTGAGAAATATTTAAAAGATGACTTTAGGGGAGCATGAATATGGGAATCTATTTTGATGTCCATCAATTTCAGAGTGGCTGAGGTGTGTCAGGCTGTTAATGGGGAGTTGATGAACCAATATTGTAGTCCTTTGTACTTCTGTGCTCCTAGCTTTGTTTGTTTGCTTTGGTTCAACTTGTATGTGCGCTTAATATGTAAATGCTGTTATTTTCAGATATGCTAAAGTCTTGGTTTTGAGGAAAATCTTCCCATCTGCTAATCCTATCTTCCATGTCAGTGTCTAACCTTAACCGTGCTACACGTTAGTAGCAGTGAGATGTTGTTGCGGAGGTCCATAGACAGTGGAGTAAAGTAACCAAAATACAAATACTTAAAGGCCCCCTATTATACTCTTTCTCTACAATATATTCCAGGTCTCAGATATATACAGAACCTGTCTCTGATTGGCTGAAACACCAAACAGATCATTGTAGAATCCCAATAACCCTTCTGTTTCAGCCCTGTTCCAAAAGTGGTGATTCTGTGTCTGCAGCTTTAAATGCTAATGAGCTACTGCTGGCCACGCCCCTCTGACAAGTGATTGGTTTAAAAAAACACAATGTTACTTTAGGGGGAGATTCAGGTGATAAAGTGTGCTGGGGTTACCCAAGCCCCCAGGAACTGCTCCGGCTTTGAGGAAAATATTCGTATTGGCCAAACGGCGGTACTACAACTTCCTTATCAGTCTGTGGCGTCAACAGGCGAAGAAAGACTTTTTCCCATTGACTTACATTGGGAAAGAGAAGTCTGTAAATCAGTGGATCATTAGACTAAATAAACTAATCAGTATGAACCCTTTTATAGCCCTTATTTAAAACGTTAGGTCCTTAAAGTTGTAAAATGCGCTAAAAGCTGAATCCAGACTTATTTTCTCTCTCCATTCCTTTCTACTGAGACGAGAGCGGGAGATTGGGGCGGGACTTAAGGGGAAACTCAACTGCGCATGCTCTATGCTCTGACTGCCAGGCATGATGGGTAATTTGTGACGTTTTGCTCTCGAGAATCTCAGGCCATTTTGTCTTCATGCGCCAATGAGCAGCTCCTATAGGAATGAACGAAGCCCCTCCAACGCTGCATCCAGTTCTTATTCTACATCCATGGGGTTACCTTGGTTGGTTATTGGCTTATGGTTGCACAACCCAAAAAAACATTGTGACATCAGAAAGTGGCAAAAATCTGATCAGCTCATTTTCAGGTTTTTATAGAGATAGATCAGGACAAGAGTCCTGTTCAGAGTCTCTGAACACAGAGGGGACACATATTTATTAAAGACATGAAGAAGGATATTTGGATAACAGTAAAATATAGAGGAACTTGTACTGCTTGAGTATTTTCACATTATGTTACTCTAAGCTTTTACTTCACCACATTTTGTAGGCTTCGTTTGACTTACTACATTGATTTTACAGATTGATTTACCCAGTAATGTATAAAGTCTTTCACATACACCCCAGCTTTACCCAGAGCAACATGAAGTGATGAACACATTGATCCATCCATCCATCCATCCATCCATCCATCCATCTTCTCCTGCTTTTCCGTCAGGGTCGCGGAGGTAACAGCTCCAGCAGAGAGCCCCAAACTTTCCTTTCCCTGGCCACATCAACCAGCTCTGACTGGGGGATCCCAAGATGCTCCCAGGCCAGCGAAGAGATATAATCCCTCCACCTGGTCCTAGGTCTACCCCTCGGTCTCTTCCCAGCTGGACGTGCCTGGAACACCTCCCTAGGGAGGCGCCCAGATGGCATCCTCACTAGCTGCCTGAACCACCTTCACTGGCTCCTTTCAACACGAAGGAGCAGCGGTTCTACTCCGAGTCCCTCCCCGATGACTGAACTTCTCACCTTATCCCTAAGGGAGATGCCAGCCACCCTGCGGAGAAATCCCATTTCGGCCGCTTGTATCCGCAATCTCGTTCTTTCGGTCATGACCCATCCTTCATGACCATAGGTGAGGGTAGGAACGAAGATGGCCCGGTAGACAGGAACTTTGCCTTCTGGCTCAGCTCTCTTTTCGTCACAACTGTGCGGTAAAGCGACTGCAGTACCGCTCCCGCTGCTCCGATTCTCCGGCCCATCTCACGCTCCATTGTTCCCTCACTCAAGAACAAGACCCCGAGGTACTTGAATTCCTTCACTTGGGGTAAGGCTTCATTCCCTACCTGGAGTGGACAGTCCATCGGTTTCCTGCTGAGAACCATGGCCTCAGATTTGGAGGTGCCGATCCTCATCTCAGCCGCTTCACACTCGGCTGCAAACCGATCCAGTGAGTGCTGAAGGTCACAGACCGATGAAGCCCTTAGGACCACATCATCTGCAAAAAGCAGTGGTGCAATCCTTAGCCCACCAAACTGCAGACCCCATCCCCCACGACTACGCCTCGAAATCCTGTCCATGAATATCACAAACAGGATTGGTGACAAAGCGCAGCCCTGGCGGAGGCCAACCCTCACCGGAAAACGGTCCGACGTGCTGCCGAGGACCCGGACACAGCTCTCGCTTTGGGAGTACAGAGATTGGATGGCCCTAAGCAAAGACCCCCTCACCCCATACTCCCGCAGCACCTCCCACAGTATCTCCCTGGGAACCCGGTCATACGCCTTCTCCAAATCCACAAAGCACATGTAGACCGGATGAGCGTACTCCCAGGCCCCCTCCAGGATCCTTGTGAGAGTGAAAAGCTGGTCCGTCGTTCCACGACCAGGACGAAAACCGCATTGTTCCTCTTCAATCTGAGGTTCGACAATCGGCCGGACCCTCCTTTCCAGCACCTTAGAGTAAACTTTCCCGGGGAGGCTGAGTAATGTGATGCCTCTGTAATTGGCACATACCCTCTGATCCTAAAAAGAGGAACCACCACCCCGGTCTGCCACTCCTTCGGTACGGTTTCCGACTTCCACGCAATGTTGATGAGACGTGTCAACCATGACAGTCCCTCAACACCCAGAGCCTTCAGCATTTCTGGGCGGATCTCATCCACCCCCGGGGCTTTGCCACTGTGGAGCTGTTTAACTACCTCTGTGACTTCCCCCGTGAGATTGGAATTGATCCCCCTTCATACTCCAGCTCTGCCTCTAACATAGAGGGCGGATTTGTCGGGTTCAGGAGTTCCCTAAGTGTTCCTTCCACCGCCCTAACACACTATCAGTTGAGGTCAACAGCGTCCCATCCTTACTGTACACAGCTTGGATGGTTCCCTGCTTCCCCCTCCTGAGGTGTCGGACGGTTTTCCAGAACAACTTTGGTGCCAACCGAAAGTCCTTCTCCATGGCTTCTCCGAACTTCTCCCACACCGCTGCTTTGCCTCGGCCACGGCTGAGGCTGCTGCCCTTCGGGCCCGTCGATACCTTGCAACTGCGTCAGGAGTACCCAGGGATAACATATCCCGGAAGGCCTCCTTCTTCAGTCGGACGGCTTCCCTGACCACCGGTGCCATCAGGAAGTTCGAAGGTTACCGCCCCTTGAGGCACCTAAGGCCTTGAGACCACAGCTCCCTGCCGCAGCTTCGGCAATGGAGGCTTTGAACACCGCCCACTCTGGTTCAATGTCCCCAGCCTCCACAAGGATGCCTGAAAAGCTCGTCCGGAGGTGTGAGTTGAAGGCCTCCTGGACTTGGGACTCCTCCAGACGTTCCCAGTTCACCCGCACTACACGTTTGGGCTTACCAGGTCTGTCCAGATGCTTCCCCTGCCACTCGACCCAACTCACCACCAGATGGTGATCAGTTGACAACGCCCCTCTCTTCAACCGAGTGTCCAAAACATGCAGCCTCAGGTCCGATGATACGATAACAAAATCGATCATGGACCCTCTTGCCTAGGGTGCTCTGGTACAACGTACACTTATGAGCATCCTTATGTTCGAACATGGTGTTGGTTATGGCCAATCCATGACTAGCACAGAAGTCCACTCCGGTTCAGATCAGGGGGGCTGTTCCTCCCAATCACGCCCCTCCAAGTGTCTCCATCATTGCCCACGTGTGCGTTGAAGTCTCCCAGCAAGACTAAGGAGTCCCCTTCAGGAGCCCCATACAGGACTTCTTTCAGGGTCTCCAAGAAGGCCGAATACTCTGAACTGCTGTTTGGTGCATAAGCACACACAACAGTCAGAGTTTTCCCCCCCATGACCCGCAGGCGTAGGGAGGCGACCCTCTCGTCCACTGGGGTAAACTCCAACAAAGCGGCACTCAACCGGGGGCTTGTGAGTATCCCCACACCCGCTCGGCGCCTCACACCTTGGGCAACTCCGGAGAAGAATAGAGTCCAACCCCTATCAAGAAGTAAGGTTCCAGAGCCGACGCTGTGCGTAGAGGTGAGCCCCATCAGATCCAACTGGTAACCCTCCACCTCCTGCACAAGCTCCGGCTCCTTCCCCCCCAGAGAGGTGACATTCCACGTCCCCAAAGCCAGCTTCTGTCGCCTGAGTCTGGTCCGTCGAGACCCTCTGCTTTCACTGCCACCCTTCTGGCAGCGTACCCGATCCCATTGCTGTTTCCCGTAGGTGGTGGGCCCCGGGATGGAGAAGCGGAGGTGTTGCCCACGTTGCTTTTTCGGGCTGTGCCCGGCCGGGCTCCGTGGCAAGCCTGGCCACCAGACGCTCGCTGATGAGTCCTCCTTCTGGGCCTGGCTCCAAAAGGGGACCCCGGGCTTCCTCCGGGCCGGGTATCCTTGCTTTCATGTTAGTTTGTCATGAGGTCTTTTGAACCAAACTTAGTCTGGCCCCTTACCTGAGACCAATTTGCCATGGGAGACCCTACCAGGAACACAAGGTTCCAGACAACACAGCCCCCAGGTTCATCGGGGCACACAAACCTCTCCACCACGATAAGGTGCTGGTTCTCGGAGAGGATGAACACATTGATGCATTAATAAATAAAATACAATCATTTAAGAAATATAGCGCTTTAATGGCCATTCTGCATTACATTTACTTTTGGTACTTAAAGGGATAGTCCGGCAAAAATTGACCCCAGGGTCTTTTTATGCATGAAAACTGATCAAGTAAGCCCCCCAGGGAGTTTTTTTCGTTCATCAACCAGTATTGAGCTTGCCCGGAAAAACCGGGAGCAACACTAATAGCCCCAATGGCTTACAGTGCATTGGATCGGGGCAGTGTGCAGAACGCTCCCAAAACGGCATTTTTTAACCACTAACATTGCTCGAAATAGCACCAAACCTCTGCAGTAGCATGACTAGGATCCCTACACATAAAACGGAGCACCAACAACCTAGTTTGCAAACGAAGTTTATTAAAAAGAACTGTTTTACAAGACTCACCAACTGCCCCCCATACCAGCTCCTCTGCAAGGGAAGTCCGCACAAGTCGATTATCGAATGCACCGGAGTTCAGTTCAGGGAGGAATGTTTGGGAGTGTATAATTCCATGGAAATTCATATGTAGTGAATGTTGACACGGAAATGAAAGGAGTTGCTTGTAACTTACATGCAACTCCTTTCCATGGACCGTCCTGGTTCTCTGGAGCGCTGAAGCCTCAGTAACATTCTGGTGAGATGAGCAGCCTGGAAACACAGCTACTGCATCACCACACTTCATATCGTGGCGACCTTCAGCTCTCTGAGGTGACTCATCAGCTGCATTATCTCATAATTCATCAGATTCAAGCTTCACGCTGTTGCAATCGCTTTCTGTCGCAATTGAATATGTTATATACATGTAACAGTGTCTATGTGTATCTTCAACAGATTCATTTTCAATTATCTGTAATTTATTTCTGAGGCTGATTTCATTCAGTTCATCTCCTCATCTAAATCAATAGAGATATGAATCAGCCCTTTTGGTCTGCAGGGGGAAAATCCATTTCTATGGCAGGTGATACAGATCTTTACTGGGCCAGTGTGTGTGTGTGTGTGTGTGTGTGTATGTGTGTGTGTGTGTGTGTGTGTGTGTGTGTGTGTGTGTGTGTGTGTGTGTGTGTGTGTGTGTGTGTGTGTGTGAGTGTGTGTGACACCAGTGAAATAAGACCCAGGGTGTCTGGGGTCCATCCATTTCCTGCAGCGGCTGCTGATGGCACTGTGTCGGCCTATCGTATGGCTTAATGGCTCTGAAGTCATCACTTACCTCATCCTGACATCAGTTATTGATTGGCCAGCTGAGAGAAGGATAGATGAGTGGCCAGACGGACGGATGGATGGACAGATGGACGTGCAGATAGACAGCTGAAGATGGAGCTAATCTCATTAAGATAATATGTTCATTACATATGACTCCCTCTGTTGTCTTTGAATTCAATATTCAGCAAGGCAGAAAAAAAGACAAATCACTAAATAATACAGTATTTCTAGCAGCGAAAAATCTAAGAAATAAAACAGAACATTTTACTCAAAATCAAAGTTAGCGAGTCTTAGGCAGGGGCAACCCAAACGTCTTTCTGTGCATTTATTTCCTGATCCAATAGCATCAAAACACAGAAAACCTTTTCCTTTATGTTGCCCTGTAGCCTGTCTTCACTTGGTTATCCTGGTAAAAAACCACATGCCTATATTGGTGGCTCATCCCCCTACCACCTGTCTCCAATATACAATCACCAGGTGCCAAAAGCTTCTTTCAAAATAAAAGCATAACAAAAATAATCAAATGAACTTAAATTACACTAAAATAAAACATACATTTACAAGGAACAATAAATGTTGAACTATTAAATAATATAAATCAATGTATAGCTCCAACATTACTTATAATAATAATATTAATAATAAGAATCTTTATTTGGACTTCCGGTAATGGCGGCTCGCTAGGAAGATGCAATAATTAGCGCTCCGCCAATTTCTGTCTTAAAATCCTGTTTTACCCACGTTTTATATCAACCCATCATATTTATTCCTTGGTAAAGACGGTGAAATGTCGGCTGCAGCGGGGAAATCAGCTAACGGACGAGCAAAGTCACTTCAGTCTAAACTAGGGTGACCATTTCCATAACACCGAAAAAGAGGACATTATGCGGCATATCAATAAATTACTATGATGTACATAGGACTCTGGTATACTCTCATTTACAATACAATTTTGTGTGGTTTAAAGATGATTTTTGTGTAGCTGAATAGGAAAAAATATGAATGAAAAGTCAAAAAGGGTTTGTTCACAGTATTTGTATTTATTCAATACATTGTGGTGTTCAAAAACTGACCACTGAGATGAATCTTTTAAAGTGCAGAGTGCCACAAAGCATAACATGTGTGGACTTAAATGGAAAAAACAAATAACAGGTAACATACATAATAATACAAAAATGCTTTTTTGAAAAGCATAAATAACCTTTTATGTAAACAACAAAGGAGATTGTAAAAAAAAAAAAAACCTTTACATTCAACAGCTCAAAAAGTATAGCATTTCTAAAGTGCTTCAGTCTTTTGGGGACTTGTCTTCAGTGTCTTCATCTGTATATGTGTGTGTGTGTGTGTGTGTGTGTGTGTGTGTGTGTGTGTGTGTGTGTGTGTGTGTGTGTGTGTGTGTGTGTGTGTGTGTGTGTGTGTGTGTGTGTGTGTGTGTGTGTGTGTGTGTGTGTGTGTACAGCAGTCCACCTGTATTTAGGCAAACTCCACATTCACCCTCTGTAGCAGCTCAGGAGACAACAGCACTTCTGACATCATGGCTTCCAAGCCCCCACTGCCCCTGGGCCTGTTTATATCCTGCAGGGACTGGTACAAATAACAACATAGCAAGAATACTGTTATCAACCTTCAAAAATCTGTATTGTTTTCAACCCAATAAATATAAATATTTCATGCAGCCCATCAGTGAAATCATAAGACTAGTGTACTCACCAAAGTAGTTGATTGTCTATCTGCAATACTTCTGTTCTTTCCTGGCTGCATCCAAGAGTTTTTTGTTTTCAATGAACTTCTTGTACACCTCTGTGCAGGGATAAGTGAAATTGACACACACTTGCAGCTCAGCCTTGACACTGTCCACATCCAGGCGATTCCTCTCGTTTCTCCATGCAGTTATCATTGAAAAGATACATTCTGTGTGTGCATTGCTGCATGGGATGGAGAAAATATAGGCGCTGACCTTCCTGAGATTCACAAGTGGTACATCTGCTTTGGAAAACAGTTTCAAATATCGTTCCTCACTGTGGCAACCTCCCATTTCTGGTGAGCTGAAGGAACCTTCCACCATGGCATATTCCTCATACAGTCCATCCATATCAATGTCCAGATTGCAGGCCTGGACAGCAGCACTGTAGTCTTCAAATGGCACAGAAGTTTTGAGGCCAAGCTTGGCCACTTTGCTATGAAAGCTTGTGTCAGAGAAGTCATATCTTTCACTGATGTATTTCTTTGCTCTTTCATAAAAAAGCAGAACATCTGCTTCACATTTTTTTGACTGGCAAGGGGGCAGCTGCTTCAGTTTGCTGTTAACAGTAAACCAAAAGAACGTGTCCTTCATCCTTCTTTCTAGCTTTTGTTTTAGTTCAGTCATTACCTTAAACACTGATGTAATGCTGAAGGATTTTGCCTCAAGTGCTTCGATCGTGTCGGAGAAGACCTTAAGAACATGGCTGAGAAACAGAAAATATGTCTCTGACACCTCATTGCTTTCCTCTCCAAAACATCTCCACACAGTTCTGGTACAGTCCCCCTCACCCTCACTCTGGAAGTAGCTGGTCAGGGCCTTCCAATATTTCAGGATTCTGTCAATGGATGGCAGCAGGGACAACCACCTGGTGACAACATGCCGCAGCAGGTTGCATTCCCGTTTCATTGCTGTCACTATAGAAATCCAACAGGCCATGTTGGATGCCTTCATCAAAGTGAAAATACCTTACCACAATGGGAAAACACTTGGTCGTTCCTTTATTTGAGGCATCGGTTGCCACGGAAAAGGGTAGGTTGTTTTATTTTATGTAGTCGGTATGTAACTGTACAGAATAGGGCCCGAGGACGTTCTCGCACAATGCCTTGGCTTTTGTTCGGCCACAGGTCATCCCTTTAGCTGTGGGCGAGTCACTGAAAATCTCCCGGTCCACTTTCACGCCGCAGTCTACACTTCCGTACGACTGGTGTTGCTTTACAGCATGGTAAACCTTGCACAGCTCAGCAGCTGTTATTTTATTATCCAGGGGCGACGAGGCTTCACGAAAATATGTCCTCATTGAAGAGGTACCTGCCGCACGTCTATTAGTTTTATTCTTCTCCGTATCCGCATGTCGTTCAATGGCAGCTTTTCCCTTACTGCTTATGTCAAAATCACAACGACAAAGTGTGTAGAAGCCATGAAAGGAGTCTCGACTGGTTTTAGATATAAAATCGTGCTCTTTCGTCCATTCTGGATTGAATGAGGTCTTACGTTTTGGTATGATGCAAACTTTCTGTCAAAGAATGTAGGCATATGTATGACGTGGCAGCACATGGAGCCTTGTTTACGTTTTTAACC